>NC_141696.1:1026865985-1026868485 GCF_964263255.1 Lissotriton vulgaris | reverse complement strand
CAGTGTGGCAGGCCGGGGGACCGGGCCCAGGGCCGTGGCACCCGACCCGGGGCCCGTCCGGGCCCCTGGACCCAGCCGGGGCTCCCAGGCCCGGAGGCGCAGGGGAAGCCTCCCAGGGCAATCCGGACCCCGTCCCGGGCACGCAGCAGGACCAAGGACAGCGCCCGGGATGGGGAGGCCGCCCTCCCCGGGCCCTCAGGGGCCCCGGCCGGAGCTGCTGAACTCGGCCGAGCGAGGGGAGGCTTCCCGGGCACAACGGAGCCCTGTCCCGGAGCTTTGGCAGTGTGGCAGGCCGGGGGACCGGGCCCAGGGCCGTGGCACCCGACCCGGGGCCCGTCCGGGCCCCTGGACCCAGCCGGGGCTCCCAGGCCCGGAGGCGCAGGGGAAGCCTCCCAGGGCAATCCGGACCCCGTCCCGGGCACGCAGCAGGACCAAGGACAGCGCCCGGGATGGGGAGGCCGCCCTCCCCGGGCCCTCAGGGGCCCCCGGCCGGAGCTGCTGAACTCAGCCGAGCGAGGAGAGGCTTCCCGGGCACGACGGAACCCCGTCCTGGTCCTTTGGCTGTGCGGCAGGCCGGTGGACCGGGCCCAGGGCCGTGGCACCCGACCCGGGGCCCGGCCGGGCCCCTGGACCCAGCCTGGGCTCCCAAGCCCGGCGGCGCAGGGAAAGCCTCCCTGGGCCCTCCGGACCCCGTCCCGGGCACCCTGCCACGCAGCAGGACCAAGGACAGCGCCCGGGATGGGGAGGCCGCCCTCCCCGGGACCTCAGGCCTCAGGCCTTCCAGGTAAGCCCGGCAATCTGGTCGCCCCGTTGGAAAGCATTGCGCGCTACTATTGCAAACACATTATCTACCGGACTTGCTCTAGATGGCGCTCCAACATAAGGAATGAACCAACACCTTCCCTACTGGAATCGTGACGAGCTAAGGTCGTCAGCAGCACCGAAGGGGCTAGTTTATCAACACTTTCCCTCCTGTTGCGCGGGTTGCTGTTTGAAAAATAGATTTTATTATGCCTTTAGTTAGTGTGTCCTCTAGATCAAGTTGATCTACTGACTTGCGATGCCAAGGCATCTCGCTGTAAAGGAATGCGATGTCACGGCATGCATTTTTCGCATTCGAATAGATACCCGCCTATAACCCCTTCACTGCGGCGGTTCAAATGGGTTTGGGCATGGAGCTGTGGTGCTCATGATGGAGCCCAACCCGGGCCCCTGGCCCCATCTGGGAGACCGGAGGCGCTGGGGACGCCTCCCCGGGCCCTCCCGGACCCCATCCAGGGCTTCCTGCCACGCGGCAGGCCCAGGAACAGACCCGGGGCTGGGGCAACATCCTGGCCCGTCCAGCTGCCGGCTGAGGACCGCTAGGCCGAGAGTACCTTGTCCCTATCAATCCGGAGGAAAATTACCCATATTTCTTGTAATCCGTGCACACAAGGTGACAGAGGGGACCCAGGGCGAAAAAGTGCGCGAGCTCCCGGAGCCCTCGCTCGGATCCGGGAGGCGAATGGCACCTCATCGGGACTTCCAGGGAAGTCCGGCCATCTGGTCGCTACATAGGAAAGCATTGCTGGCGACCAGATGGCCGAGGCGAGAGGGGCGACAAGATTGCCGCGGCCGAAATGACACCAATCTGCCTGCCCCAGGCCTGTAGGGATCAGGAGCTGCAGGGCTCCGGGGCTCCCTGCCGCGCGGCAGGACCCAGGACGGAGCCCCCGGTATGGAGGCCACCCTCTCAGGGGCCCCGGACGGGGCTCCCAAAACCCAGCGGAGCAAGGGGAGGCTCCCTGGGCACCACGGAACCCAGTCCCGGGCCTTTGGCAGTGCGGCAGGCCGGAGGGACGGGGCCCTGAGCCCAAGCACCCCACTCGGGGCCCGGCGAGGCCCCTCGACCCTGCCGGGGCTCCCAGGCCCAGAGGCGCAGGGGAAGCCTACCCCGGGTCCTCCGGACCCCGTCCCAGGCACCCTGCCACGCGGCAGGACCCAGGACGGACCCCCGGGCAAGGAGGCCAACCTCCCCGGGGCAACTGAGGGCCCCAGGACGGAGCTCCTGAACCCAGCCAAGCACGGGGAGGCACCCCGGGCACCACGGAACCCAGTGCCGGGCCTTTGACAGTGCGACAGGCCGGAGGACAGGGCCCTGGGCCAGAGCACCCCATCCGGGGCCCGGGGACCCCAAGGCCCAGAGGCACAGGGGTAGCCTTCCCCGGGCCCTCCGGAACCCATCCCTGGCACCCTGCCACGCGGAAGGACCCAGGACGGTGCCCCGGCCGGAGCTCTTGAACCCAGCCAGGCTCCCCAGGCACAACGGACACCGCTAGGCCGAGAGGGGTCCCAGAGTACCTTGTCCCTATCAATCCGGAGGAAAGTTACCCCCATTTCTTGTAATCCCTGCACACGAGGTAACAGAGGGGACCCAGGGCGCAAAAGTGCCCGACCTCCCGGAGCCCTCGCTGGGATCCGGGAGGCGAATGGCACCTCATCGGGACTTCCAGGGAAGTCT